>NC_141229.1:14003455-14048455 GCF_054856515.1 Filicampus tigris | reverse complement strand
ATAGCCACGGGACCGCCTGTGTATATCTGTGTGTGTCTATCTTAATGGGTCCATTTGAAACATGGCTTGTTCTGCTGCTGTGTGTGTGCGTGTCCTTCAAACCGGATTCAAACGCAGCGATTAACCATACCTTTAACACAAGAGTCTACAAGAAGTCACAGGACACACATAATGTATATCCACACACCAGCAAGCATTTCCTCTTGCCTATATAAACAGACACGCGCCAATTCACAGTGTGTGTGCCAATCTTCCCCCTAGCATGACATCAGATATACTGACGAGGTGGAGAGATGCCAAGCCCTATCGTCACCTCTCAGGAACAGTCTGAAGATTTTGTCAGGAACATTTAGATTTTGTCAGTCTTAACAAACACACCGTCACAAAGACTCCAAACAACACAGATATTTATAACATGAAGTTAATAAATTAACTTATGCATGACCTACATTCTAACTCGATAAGTAGTGCTGTGCGACCTGGTCATGTTACGTTACATAAAATTGAAGACATTTTTCTCTGATAATTTCTCCATTCACTGTGAAAATACATATTTTATGTAGAACAATTAAAATGAGTAAAAATATAATAAAGCACAAATATCCAGTGGGAAAATATGATCCCCAAAAATCTGGTAGTAAAAACACTGACTGACTGACATATTGACGAACTGACAATTAAAATTCAGTGTGTCACGAAAAATTACGGACTGACGAAGGACGGACGGGTACCCTGGTCACTGACAGTTGGCGGATGACGGACCAGCAAAATTTAGTAAAATGCCCACCTCTGCGATTTATACACTACATACAAAAGAGGTCTGAGTTTGATTTAGAAAAAAACTGAATTGTACTGTTCATATTGGCATGAAAAAAAACTGTCACATGACCTGCGGTATGAACATAGCCGTAAGTCACTCTTCTTCACATAAAACTCACCAACTCATACTCTCTTGAAGCACATGCACACTTCACAGACCAAGTGATGATCGAAACATAACAGTCGCACCCACTCCCCAGGCATGACCAATCAATCCATGCATAATTCAACTGTTAAGTTTGTGCAACACTTGGATTGAGGGTAAATTGATTAGTCATGCCTGGAGAGTGAGGCACAGGGATGACGTAATAGAAAAGTGACTGTTGTTGTGTTACCGTCTCGGATGCTACATTAGTCAAGGCAAAGCGACTTTATTTATATAGCACATTTCATACAAAAACCGCCCATAGCAAAACACGGGCGAATCGGAACACTTGGCGTCCCTGCAGTTGTGGGACAAAATATTGGTCATGTATATTGTCTATATCTCTTGCTATACATCATTATCAATGCACCAGCATCAACTACAGCCGCTGTGCGGTTGTAAACTATGAGGAATCTTACTACTGTCTAGACTTACTGTAATAAGCTCCAAGCGTATCTAAACGGCAAAGAAAAACACAAACTTTTAATACTGTCTGCTGTGTTATTCGTCACATAATATATCCACATATGCATCGATAATATAGCAACGCGTTCAACATATTTTCTGTACAGCAATAGTATCATTACTGTTGGAAAAATAGTGTGATAATATTGGAACGTGAGTTAATACCTGACCACAATCTTTTATTCCTATTCGAGGCAACCGGATAAGATTTGTCAATCTTAGACATTCGTTGATCGTCCCTGTTACCACTACCACCATCTGTCCACACACTTCGGTTGCTTTGGCTTGAAATTAAAGTGGACACCCACACTAACTGGAGTAAACCCACATGACTTTTGCTAAAACATGGAGGAACAACGGTGAAACATTGGCAAGCTTGACTTTGACATTTTGTGTGTGTGTGTGTGTGTGTTTTCTTTCCCTGTCTGTGAAGTCAGTATTCAGGAACAAATGTAACGGCATTTTCTAACAAATGGCAGCTAAATGAGGCCCCCAGGGTGCTGCGCTGCTAACTACTGGCCTTGCTTTGTTCGGAGCCATTATGATTGTCCTAACCAATCCAAAACACCTCTCCCATTCTTGGTCATTTGCATTTGAATTGCCGTTCGGCTATACAAAAACCAACACAAATCAAAAAAGAGGGGGAAAAAAAATGACGGCAAGAATAACAGAGGTGGATTCCGGTCGAGCAATTAGCAAATGTCAGTCAAGTGTGGAGGTAAAAAAACAGACTGCTTTCAAAGACCAAGTGCGAGACACGCAAGTGAACTAACGGGGATGTAGACCGCACTGCACTATACTGTGAAGAAAATATTTTTGTTACATTATTTACCTTCGACGGCTGTAAAGCACAACCTATCATTTTCAAATAATGCAACAAACAAAATGGGACAGCGCCTCTTTTGGATCTGATGGAAGCGCTTGTAATGTTTCAATGGGAGTAAGTATTGTTTAATTCAAATTAATTTTAAAGGAGACATGCACACACATATTAATGCGTATGTGTAAAATTCATCAGGCTTAAGTGCTCGTCAGAGGCAGCCAATCTGGGTCCAGCAGGCCTTGGGTTGCCGTGGCAATACGTAGGGACATTTAGAGGGCTCAGATAAACTCTGCCATTTAAAAGGTTATGACAATTAACGCAGCTCTCGGCAAATTACCACTGCCAGACCTTTACCCACGGACATCTCTCTCTCCTCCTTATCACCCGACACCCAGTCTCACTCTGCCTCTCCTCCTCGGCTGCCATTTGCCCTCCATCCCGTCACCCGTCGTCCCCGCATCCTTCCATCCCCTCCCAGCCAGCAGCACTTTTATTATCACGCTAATTAACAGAGTTACTCACTTAATATTCAAATGGTGACCAATTAATGACACTGAACCTTGGGCGCCCCTCCCACGCGTGGTGCACCCTCCGCTTTCACCGCCACCCCTTTTTCACTCTCCTCGCTGACTTTCATTTCCTCTGTCTTGTCCCTTCAACCTCCCCGTCCCACCTCCCCATAGCCAAGGTGAGCTCCAATTTCCGTGAGAGCGTGTGTGTGTGTTTGTGTGCAGCGAGGGGAGAAAGCTGAAGGAGTCAACAGACCACAGCAAGGGGGTTGTAAAGCTAGGGGCCAGGCTGCAGAAAGGCTTGGCAACCTTTTAATTAACCCGGTGTGATTAAAAGCAGGGGAGGTGAAGGAGTGGAAGGAAAAGGAAAAAGGCAAACTGGTAGTGAAAGGAAAACGACTCGGGAGATTCACCAGCACACAAGTGCAACATTTATTTTGGACTCATTTTAATCTATGACAAAGTGTTATTTTCTGCAAGAAAAAGTAGAAATTAAAAGTCGACTAGATTAGAAGAGTGTAAGGCGGGTTTGGACTCCAAGCAATCAAATTTTCCATAACATCTGACCTTGCGCTGAGGTTGTTTTGTCTTCATTAATTTCCTGTGTGAGAAATGTTTGTTGTACATGTTATATTATGCGCGTAATATTGGTATACCCTTGCAATTCTCTTTCGACAATACAACTTCAAATGTCAAAGACTGTTTAGGGGCAAAAAAAACAAAGCCAATAGCATCAGACTAAAAATGCATTGTTCCAAAGCAATGTTTTGAATGTGTGAGTGTTCTTGCACAATCTTAGACACTTCTAACCCGATTAGCACATTTTTATTTTAATGTGCACATGCTTTGCAATTTTACACAGCTGCGCATATCACACATCTTGCAGATAGTGTATGTTTATAGTGCTCAACACAAATGTGGGGCAAAGATAAACCTCTGAATCAGTTCAGTAGGTTTCCATGAAGGGAGCTTGTCTCCTCCAATCAGTTGAAAACAACTCCCGAGAGGCAACTGTCACGACAGGAAGAGGAAATAGATAAGACCAATAGAGGAAAGGACCAGTAGGATCCGTTTCACAGATGGATGGATGGATGGGCTTTGCTTGAGTCTAGATAGATCTTATGTGGAATGACTTGCCTCCTGGAATTCAAACCAAATACAACTCTGTGACATTTTTACAGTTTATACTAAGCCATAAAATAACTGGGCTGTATTTTGTTACATGTAATTACTCCCCAAGCATAAATTTGAGGTTTCTTGGTGCTAAATTGATTCACATGTGCGCTGCAGTAACATGTTCTGACATTGTTATGAGTTGAAACATGGCAGCTGGCCAATGTCTCAAGTCTTTAGGTCTGCCACACGTACGTGTATATTGCTCAATAAAAGAAACACATCATAAAAAATGATCTGAAAATTCTTGAAGTTACAGCACCCTCATTCACAGATTCTCACATTTTGCTTTTTATGAGGATGTATAAGGCCCTGATACAACAAACCGACGTCGGTGGTCGTGAAGCGTCGTGGCGTCTTTAAGCGCCGTCTGATTGGTGTAGTGGCCATCGTCGTAGTGTCGTAACCCGTCTGTAAGCGTCTTGGGGGCGTTTGCGTATGTTGAATCGGCGACGCCAGTCGTGACATTTGGTCACTCTGATTGGCTGTTAGCTAGCAAATCAGCGCGCGCAGCACCAACGTGAAGTGACAAATGCGGATAAACAGTGAGCACGCCTCCGCTGCCTTAATCTTCTTACAAGTACAAGAGCGAGGGTTGACAATGTAAGTATTTCACAATACCGTGTCAAGAACATGATGGTTTACTTTGCGTGGGACTTTATCGTGAGCGAAGAATAGAGCTGAATGCATTGTTTACATTTTTATAATCCGCCCCCGGCCAACAGCTTTACGGTTGGAGTTTTCTAACCATGAGAAATGGTAACTACCGCCGCCGATGGTATGGAAGGGTATTACATCTCACGTATGCACAGAAGGTACTATAATGGTCAGCATCGCTGTCTGTCGTTGCAGTGTATTTTTCCAGCGTGACGTGCCGACAGCCGGCCGGACGCCACAGGGGGTAAGCGTCTGTCACTGTTGGCCAGCGTCTTTTTGGTATATCAGTGCATGTTAGACAGTAACAACATGTACAGTAAACCAGGGGAAGGGGAGGGGGGAATATGACCCGTACCACTCATGAGAGCAAAGTGATCCAACCAGCAATGCAGTTCTAAATACAAATAAAACATCAGTGGAACTCTTATAGAATGACCCAACATATTTTCAATTCTTGCATCTTCAACAATATATAGAGCCACCAATAAATAATACATTTTCTAAAGGCTGCAAGTACATTTATGGGTAGTGGAGGAATTCATCAAAACTGAAATGTGTTATCCCTCGCTAGCTAGCTAGCTAGCTCGATAGATAGCTAGATAGATGTACTTGTACTTAGATTTATGACTGTAGAAAAATACCTTTTTACACATCTTGCCTCTCTCCAGGGTTAGTAATTTTGTATCTGTCCTTTCAGGCTCGACATCTGAGAAATATCTTTATAACCTGTGCTGCTCCTTGCAATCAGATTAGGTCAGAACAGTACAACAGACTCAAAGAAATGCAGTATTTTCAGTTCGATTTGCTACTAAACAAGCTAATAGGGCTTGGTTGCAGAGCTAATTCTTTGTCAAAGGAAGCTGGAATGGTTCCATCAGCGTGAAGATGTCCTCTGGCTAGGGTTAATGGGAGTGAAGTGGGCTGTGGGATGCTGCACAGAACGCCCAAAGATCAACATAAAGAACGTTGCAGCTTGGATTTCTCAATTTAATGTCGGGTCAAAAAGCAGGGGTCGAAACCACAATGACATCCTAATCTGCTGCCAGTTGGCAATTTTGTGTGTGTGCGTGTGTGTGTGCGTGCCTGTGTGTGTAATCTGTTCAGTGCGGCTCCCATCATGCTTCATTTTAGCCCGGAATCACAAATAAAGGTCACCATTTGACCTTTTCACAGCTCGGAATTGCTGCAGCACATTCGGCCGATTTGTGTTCACGCTGACACACATACAGAAAATTGACACAAAAGACGCACGCTCATTCGTAGAAAAGAACAGCTCTGATCCGAAAGATCACCAAATCCTCTATTTGTAATCCTGGCCAGATGTACTGTGTAGGTGCAATTTCCAGGCATGTTTACTCTTGAATCCTAAATGAAAGACAAGGCCTTTATTTCCTCTCTCTGAAATACTGTCTAACTCAAATCGATGGAAAGATTTTTGTCTGCGGAAAAATGTCATGTTTTTCTACCGATCAATAATTTCAGATTACTTAATTTTAAAAACACACACACACACTGACAACAATAGTCCATTCTGGCGAAATGTGAAATTGCATTCAGCTCAACTGAAAAAGATTATCCTCACAGGTTACAAAATTAAGTAAACATGCACAGTACACACTAAATCAAATTAATTTAAGCATAAGCATAATTTGCATCGCATAGATGCACTTGTACCAAATCGAAGTTCATTTCCTGTTGTGAAAAGGAAACACTTCTTTAATTCCTTGGAAAGGCTTTCCTGATAACAGCAATGATGAAAATCCCCTTTCTCTGATGTTAACAGGCTTGTGATGTGACTTAATCATTTTTTACCTCATTATTCTAAGCATGATTAACAATGATAGAGAGAAACCAGATCACTGGTCACTGCAGCGGTGCGCATGATGACCAATAAAGGACATAACAGCACAGGTGCAATAACAGCTATTGCCAATCAGAATGGTCGAGTGGAAGTACAGTACCTGGTGTATAAATGTCAGCACGGGTCAATTGTTGCCACATCATGGGCTAATGATGAAAACACATTGCTGCAATCACCAAATGTCAACCTGGCCATGGGAGTTCTCAGAGTTGGGAGTTTATGTTTGTACACTTGGATGCACAGTGTGTGTGAGTGTGTACTGTGTCCGACATATTTAAAGCAGTTGTCTGGCATTGTCAATTTAGACTGATTAAAACATCACCTCTAATCCTAATCTTTTACTTCGTTCACCTACATTGCTCTGCTTTGCTTCACCCTGTCTTGTCAGAGCTATTCTTTCAGATTCATTATCATTGGAATCTCTCCCAACTCGCTGTGTTGTTTCTCCCTGCATCATTTTGTTCTGTTTCTATCCAGGCCACAGTCATTCCACACTGGCTGCACAGTGGATGGAAAACACATGGGCAGCCGTCACTGGACTCCAAAACAACGTGAACTTGAACCCCACTTCTGACTGTGAAAAAAAAATAAAACAGCTGAGCGTGGCTGTTCAAGTTACACTAAGTTCATATGTATGACAGGTCCTCTGTCACTATGATTAGGTTTGTATGGGCAAGGCCGTTTATGACCTATGACTCTCTTTTTTCTCTGATGTGCATGAGCAGACAAAGGGAAAGACTGTACAGTGGGGTAGAAATGTATGGTCGTAAACAATCACAGCATACCCCATCAGACAGCCTCCAGTTATTAATACACAATATGATATCATATATACCATAAAAGTAAGTCATTCAGCTGATTCCAATTTTTCAACAGAATCAAAACAATAAATGGTCTCCATAACATTCCCCATGTCTAATGTTTTGCATTAAAATCCCAGTGCCATCTAATAAATTATTATTAACTTGCACAAAGGACCATTACTATTTTACTACTATTTTAATCACTGATGAAATGCAATGCGAATTCCGAAGGAAACATTGAATGTATGCTCTTGTCTTTGATTAAATCTTTTTTTTTTTTTACCATATTCACACAGAATTCCTACAGTGGACAACATCTATAAATCAGATACATTCACATGAAAGGCTGCGGTCAGGGCTCACAAACTCATTCAAACATGCCTTTATAGACTGTTTTGTGCACTGTCATGTTAGGTTGGAACAAAACCTTTCCCATAAATTTGCAAGCACAGCATTGTCCCAAATGTTTTGGTGTCCAAAGCACAAATGCAATGAACAGGCTGAGTTTAACCCCTGATTATTCAGTTGAATAGAAGTTTATCACACAATAATGCCAAAATGTATAGTGTTTGCTAGTGTGTATGTGCTAAGGTTAGCTCGGCATTAGCTAGCTGGTACAACAGAACATGGATTGGACTTTACCAAAAGTGAAAAAACGTTTTCAAAAAAGTGAATGTGAGGCTTGGCAAAGCACTTTGGACAACATGCGGCGTACATAAAGAGCTATATAAGAGCTATGATGTGTTTTTCGACAAAAGTACAATTGGTAACCCCTTCCAGTTGATTCTGGACTGATTAAACAGCAAATGAAGTGCAAACGCAAAATTTGCATGTGAGTCCAAGCTCTAATGTAAAACATTAGTGTCTAGATAAGTTCAGTGCTTAAGAAGTGCAGTCCACATGTTTACACATCATTGTTTTATGAGATATGAAAAGTTGAAATAATAAAGCCACAAATTTGTTTGCATTATTGTAATCTAATTTGTGACTTACTTAGTGCTGTTTAGGCCAGACTTGTTTGGTAGAATTTTCACAAGTTGTCATAGTTAAAGGACTTCAAATCAAAGTATTTAGTAAGTTAACAACTCTGATTGAAGTAGATTGAAAATAAAACGTCTTTCATTTGCCTTTAACTTAGCGAAAGACTAATCGATAAAACCAAAGTGTTTCTAGAATAAATCTAATATTGTTTATTGTAATACAAATTAATGTATTGTTTGTGTATGTTCAAAAAAATACATGGGAAGAGGACCTTGAAAAAAATTGCATATTAAATCACAATCGCAATATTGACGGAAAAATAATTGCAATTACTCCATCATATTGATCATATACCATATCGTATTGTCACAAAATTGGTGTTGGGAACCAATGACTTGCGCTACAGTTTTACACCTACAATAATGATAAAACATACAATTGAACATCTATTTCTCTAAAAGTGTCATCTAGACTGAGTGTGATCATCTTGATAAGTGGAGAATTTTTACTCTTCTTTTGGATATGTTTAGGGTATGCAGGTGTGCCATGTCATGGTCAGTGAGTGTTTATGCTAGTGTGTTGTTACCTGAGGCGGTGGTCGTGACTGCAGGTAAGGGCTCTGGTTTGGTCCCGGAGGGGTCTGTTGCGGTGGACTGAAATAGGGCGGAGTTCCCTGCTGGCTTGCCTGCTGCTGCTGGCTGTAGCCGGCCATCCCCTGCTGGCTGTAGGGCGCCACCTGTCATAGGAAAATATCACAGAATTGTGAATTATCAGGGTCATCAATCCTTCCATTATCCTATCCCAGCTGTCTACGGGCAGTAGGCGGGGTACACCCTGAACTGGTTGCCAGCCAACCGCAATTATTAGGTTCAACATTCCTTTTAAATTAAAAACAGTGCATATTTGTTGTCAGCTATAGTGAAGAAGTATTCAGTATAGCGGTCAGTCACATCAGGAAGCGACTGATTTGCAAGGGACAAAATACACACACAAACATCCCACACGGGGCAGCAAAAATGGGCTTGTCTCCATTTTCCAATTCATCCAAATGTCCCTTGGCTAAAGGATCTCAATTTAGCGAGGACAGGCTGACGATGGACTCCCAGCAGTCCTGTGCCTAATGAACTCGCATTGCAAAGAACTCTAACGCAATGTCCTCTGGCTCGCCAAATGTGTCATCCTCTTCAAATTATCTCCATCTCGGTCGGCTCGCAGCTGGGATGAGGTGTACGGGATAGTGTGGCGCGCCCGTCCTATGCCGTAACACTAATGAGGGACATGCGAACGAGCCGGGGCCTTCCAGGGCGGCGCAGTTAGACAGTAGCTTGCCAAGCGTCACTGCTGCATTACACGCTGCTTGTGAGAGAAAGGCTGGCACACATTCAAATGTAGTCTTAATCCTTGCTTGTCATTTGTTATGACTACAGACACAGCCAGGTGCTCCTCACTCCTCAAAGGATTTCTGCGGAGTTGTGGGTTGTCTCTCACACACGGGCGCAGACATACATACACAAAATCCAAACAGATGACTAAACATCATTTACAGCTGGCGGTAAAGCAATATGACAGCACGTTTCATGTCATATTTTGTTTTCGTCATGTCATGTTACTTTTTTTATTCCATAGTTCACCCCATCTAACAGCCCGCCAAAACCTCATTAAAAAGACGGTGCACAGGCTGTAATTTGTGGTAGGTGCAAAGCTCATAGTTCACGTCCACCTCCCTGAGATAAACTCTGAAAGGTGCCCTTAAATCTTCTTTACAAAGAGGAAAACTCACGGGATGATTTATATCTACAATCATGAGCGTTATGTAACAACTTTGAAGGTCTTAAAAGATCAAAAGCACATGGTGCACATTTGTGGTTTGATTGTGAATGATATTAGCATGGAAAGCCACTCATAAAAGTCCAGTTGAAACCGATGGCTGGTGTGAAACACTGTATGATGTGGCTAACTACAGCAAATGGAGATTAATACTAGTGAAATAGTTCTGAAGAGTAACTCCTTTGCGAAGGTGGCGAAAAGAAATGGTCCATGGACATTGTTTCAATGATGCTTTAAATAGAGTTGATTGGGCAATACAGAATACATTCCACTTCAATGGGAATTTGATTAGAAAGGACAGGTTAGTGTGTATGTGTGTGCGCGTGTTTGTGTGTGCGTGTAGCACTCATTGAGTGAGTGTGTCATTAGGCCTTCGAGACAGACAGGGTGAGATCAGTCTCGCTGGCAGAGAGGTTAATAGTGTGGCCTTGCTCGTGCCAACAGCTCCACTGGATTCATTACTGCCAGCCCGGGCAACGTACCACACACACGCACACACACATTAGACTCAAACACACACTTTTGTGCTGTTAATGCTCTGAAATGCACTTTGCGCATGTAATTGTGTATATTAATGTTTGAAAAAGATGGCATGTGCTTACAAAGGCTCTTTTGGGGGGAAAATGGCTTTCTTTGACTTTTACAAAAGTGGGCAGAGCGACCAGGTATGCATTTGCATTGCATTTTTTAAAATAAAATATGAAAACAGATCACCAGTATGAAAACACTCCAGAACTGAAATAATACATTATATATGAATATTTCATATATATATACAATGTGAGGTGTTCACATACTTTTTCTGCAACTACACGGATACGCTTGGTGTATTTATGACAGTGGTCCCCTTCTGGACCACTTCTTGTCTGCAAAATTAAATCACCGCCAGGATGGAAACCAGACAAATGCATGAGGGTTTCCCTCTCGGATTGTCAAATACAAAGACAGGCAGATTGACAGATGTGTGCTGACAGTTCAGAATGGCAGAAGACCTCATAGATATGTGCAAAAAGAGCGCCTTAAAAAATAGTGTCAAGCTATACTGAATAAATAAAACCTTTCACTGCTTTCTATTGTCTGTAAAATGCTTGTTTCATTTGGTGACTTTTACCACTCTATGTAAAAATACACTAGCAAAACAAAGGGGCTACTTGTAGTTTATTATAGAATATGGGTGTTATTCTTATGTCCTCTTGTTTTTTTGTGATTTTAGGAGTCATATACACAGTCACAGAACGTGTGTCCATTTAAATACTTTCCTCCACAACATCGATTTGCATTCATACCGAAAGGTTGTGGTCTCTATACAATTACATGCAAGCATCTACAGTATTTGCCCAGTGCTTCTTGATTATGAAAGAATGTTGACATCAAGCATGGCGGATTAGAATAATGGCCAGTCAGCGGCACAACTATTCAAATTCCTTTCCGTAATGAACTTTATTCAGAAGCCTTTAGCCTATTTTGTCATTTGAAATGCATTCACACACACACCCCCCCACACACACACACTCTCACCTCTGTGTTTGGACCTCTATGACCCGTACCTCTAGAGAGCAGAGTGTACAAATGCACTTTGACTAAAAATATACATGCAGAGATAAGTAGACCTGGTGTGCTGGTGATTCTTCCAATAAAAATAATGTATGGGCGCAGAAAATAAGACGATTTTCTGCCTTTCCCTTCACTCAGGTGCAGCAGAAGCAGACCAAATAACAGTGCACTTTACCCATGGTGTCTTGAAGTGTATACATGCAGTGGCGAATAGAATAAAATGACAACATAGGCTAGGCGTGAAATGACACATAATAGACATCCTGTGAAGCAGAAAATTCACCATCAACTGCAAAGACAGTGTGGTTAAATATAAAAAGCCAAAGACACGAAAACATTGCTAAATGTAGGACAACTCAATCATAAAACTCTTAACAACTGAATAAAAACAGAGCCTTGCTTTCCCAATAATAATGTTAGGGTTTTGTGTTCCTCCAATAGACCATTTAAAAGTCATAACAACATACAGCTTGCAATTAAATTGGACCATTGATCAAGAGACATAATGTTGCCAAATAGGCGATATGCCAGGCAGGTGACCGGGACTGCAGGTCACTGCTTTCGAAAGAAAGCTGAGGTCATCCGAGCAGTCGACCTATCACGCCAAACCCAAAACACGTACTACAGGTACACACATTCTAGTCAGCTACACACCATAGTGCAAAAAAACCTGACAGTTAAACAACAGACAGGTTAAAGATTGAATGAAAGATGCGCAAGACGGAGCGCTAGGCAGAGAGGAGATAGATGGGGAGGATGTTGACTTATAGTAGTGCATGAAGTGATGTTGAACATGATAAGGGGCTGATACTGACAGTGAGATATGTGAACATAATGAGGAAAGAAAAGAGATGAAGCAAGAGCCAAGCACAAGGTTGAGGACACTGTGAAAAAATGAAGATGCTTTATAAATACGAAGAATGTCATCTCTAAAGGGCACTTAGGTTTGAGGGTGTGCATGTGTACACATAAGCAAATACGAATTCAATGGCCACATCGGATGTCCAATCAACGGAGATCTAATACAAGAGTTTATAAAGACAACAATGCTCACTTTTGAGTGACACTGTTTCAGATACAATATGACATACGTTAATCAATGATTTTTGCATGCTGCACTGGTCTAAATCTGCACTACATCATACTGAAAACTATTCCTAACATTTTCCTATAAACTATACTAATACTATATAATATATTAATGGAACTGAAATCTAAATAGTGATGTCATTGTCAAATTGTCACCACTGCAATTTGTACTACCAATCATTTTTGACACAGATCTAGCATTAAATGTAAGATTGCAGGTGAAACTAAAAGTGTTCAGGAACAGTTAGTTGGTTTGTTGTAAATGCAAAATATACTGTAGAATCCATAATGGCAGTGGCTGGATACTGAATTAAAATATTCCAATGCCAGATTAAATATTTAAGGAGTTACCGGTAGTTCATTTTATCCTGTAAAAGTTACCCACCAATAAAAATAGATAATGAGCTAAAATTATATAACATGTTTGCCATTTCCATATTACATATTTATGCTACAGTATCGTGAGCATGATCAGAAAAGATTCTTTGTAGATTGTTTCAGCACTTTTCCAATACAGAATAAGACTACTGCCTGCAAAATAGTTGAACGTTTCTGAGACTGTGGACGGTGCAATATCTAACAATATGTTAGCATATATATTATTAATTACTGTACCAATTTGTCGCCTGAACAGATTCGACCACTAAAATCAAGAGCCAAACAAGTCAGTCGGTTGATATACTAAGCAGCAGCTTTGAGTCCAAAACATATCCACCCATTTCTTCCGTGGAGACAGAAAATCAGTGCTGGTTTTTAGGCCACAGCCAGCCCCAAACAACAAGCGTGTGAAGGGGGATCTGCATCAACAGGCTCATGATTAAACATCAGGAAAAAGAACGAGCACTCGTCACCGTCCTCGCATCTCTCCCCCAAGGTGACAGCACTCTTGATGCTCCATACCTCCTTTTGATCTCACAATCTCTCCTTCTCCATCCTCGTACATGGAGGAGGGGAATTGGGGGTTGAGTCCTGATTCCTGAAGGAATGAGCTGCCCTTGGAGGAGGGAGGGGACGGCTGTGATATGCAGAACAGTAACATGAACCTGCACACGAAATCCGATTCGTCGAGCGCAGACTGATAAAGACTGAGATATGCACAGTGTGTGTATATTTATTTGGGTGATAAAGTAGCAGTTGTTTGAAGGTTTACAATTACTAAACTTAAGTCTAGAACCAAAATTTGAACCCCAAACCTCTGAACTGAGAGGCAGAGGCGGTAACCACCATGTCACCAGGCTGCCTTTTGAAAAGCTATTTATTAATTTTGTTATTGATGAATAATACCTAATTGATGGCAAAATGTTCTGTGGCATTTTCAGTGTTAGCTTGTCTGCCACATCTTTCATTTCATGGTTTCTTCCTGAAGAACCACAATGAACTTCATTTCATGCCAAGTGTAACTTCACAAGATTCTCAATTCTCGACACAGGACACAAACTGCAGCTGTGAAGCTCACCACTGGACTAAAATGTGTGGATCTTTTTTTGTATTGTTACTGTTATGCCACCAAAAGTAGCCCAGTGATCTTAATTATTCATCAGTAAATCAATCAAAACATACAGTACCTATAATTGGCACACCAACAATGATAACACAGTAAACTTGTAAAAATCTGTTGGTTTTTTTTTTTAAATCCTAGAATAACATTGAATTTGATTTCAGCTCTTGCACATTGTGAGACCATATTGACTATTCCACATGTGATGTGCCTTGTACACTACACATTCAATATAGCTCCCATTTCTAAAGAAACATTGTTCCCATTCCTCCCTTGTTTTGCTC
Source organism: Filicampus tigris (assembly GCF_054856515.1). Classification (NCBI taxonomy): domain Eukaryota; kingdom Metazoa; phylum Chordata; class Actinopteri; order Syngnathiformes; family Syngnathidae; genus Filicampus; species Filicampus tigris. The sequence goes on along the minus strand of NC_141229.1, from coordinate 14,033,967 downwards.
AAGGTCAAATCCTTGTCACATTCATATCATGTGGTGGATAAAAGGAGTTTGTCCTATGCGTTTTGTTGCTTTGACTTGTGCTGCTTGTGTTTGCAGGCAGAGCTGTAAAAAAAAAAAGACATTTTCAAGGAGGTTAATGCTTACTGTGCGTTAATGCTCGCTGTGAGTGGAACTGCCATTTATTCTTGCAGGTTTTCGCAAGCAGCTCTGGGCCCCTTGCCATCAACTCCAAATGTTTTTCCCCACTAAACTCCTGACCCCAATCAGAGGCCAAAACAGGCAGACGGGTTGGTTGTGAAGCAGGAAAGAGGGAGAGAAGACGGTGAAAGAGAATGTGAGTCATTTGGGAGTCAAAAATGGATCAGTACGCGAGACAGAGGGAGTTGGCAGCGTACAGCGACTTCATTTAACAAACGCTTCAAGACTATAAGAAGGTTGATAACAACATTACTCATCACAAAACTGCCCTATGCAATATGTGATGTTTGTGCACAGTAACCTATAAGTGTGGGAGGAAAGTTGGAGGGTGGCACAAAGCAGAAAAAAAAACAAACAAGCTTGTGAACCAGCATCACCACAGGCTATTACATTGTAGGCTGCTTAGGTTTCTGGCACTTAAATGCCACTTAAATGCACCAATGTGTTAAATGTTGCTGACACATTCAACTGTCAAGTGGCTTGGGGTCAGTACAGATGCTGACAACTTTGAAAGGATCAGCAGCACCACTTCTCATCTTCACAACAGTAGTCTGTTTGTGAGTCCTCTATCAGTAAAGCGGTTCTGTTGGTCAAAGCAACTATATCAAGTGTCCTTGAGCCTTGAATTGGCATTGATGCGCTGTTTGCCATCTTTTCCTTCAGTGAATGATTTGTACAAAGACGGTATACTTGTTGATGGAAATAAACTCATGTTGGTCCTACAATGTAAAATATTCAATTATAACATTAGAAGAAAGAAAAAAAAACATCAGTTAGGCGATGTGTCCCTCTGCCATACACACACATGAACTGCTGTCTCCACGAGTTTCAAAATTATTTTGTTTGCCAATGCAAACAACCTAACGTCTGAAAAAACATGTAGCAACCTTTCTGCCCGACAGATAAGTTGATCACCTCCTTTTAATTTGTAATTGATCCTAAACCACCTAAACTGCAAACTAATAAAAAATGTTGTTAAATTATTGCTATCAAATTCAAATAAGTCATGTTACCAACATTGCATCTGTGGCTAACATAGGCTAGGTACAGTGGTTTACTGGTATAGAGTGCTAATGCTAACTTAGTATTGCTAGCACTGCTATTTTGTTGAAGCTGGAAAGCGTTCTCTTTGACTATTCATCACAACTATATGCACTTTCATATTTGCTTGTCATTATGAATGGCCATGTTGGAGAATCGCGCTTGTGCACGTCACTGAGGGGAGCAGCCTTGGTCAGAGGCTTGGGGTGAAGGGCTGGGATTTGTGAAGTAAGGCTACATTCTAATCTTGATAGCAGTTTTAAAACGGCAAACTCCCCCTTTCAGTAAAAAAGAGGTTCGGGTAATACTACTTAGGTCAACTGTAAACTTCTAGGTTTAAACACAGGAGTTGTAAAAAAAAGAAAAAAAAACGAATCATCTCTCTTTTCTTAACACCCTTTTTATTCCAATCCAGTGCTAACTGGATGTCTGTGAGGGAGGCAAAGCCGTGTAAATGGTGTATCAACCGTACGATGACGACTTAACTTCTCAATCTTGTCTCGGATCTGTTTTGATGATGCTTTTTCACCTCTCAGCTATGGCAGACTTGACCTGTGTAAGAATATTTTAAATAGTCTGGATGAAGAGTCAGATGAATTCTCATTGAGAAAAAAAAAAGGGATAATCCCCTGGCAAGGCACAGACTTTCTTCCCCGCTTTATTTTCCACGCTCCACTTTCATCTCTCTGCTCTTTTATCTTATCAATAGACATATGTAGAGCGCAGAAGACAGGGAGCAGCGAGCATGCAGCTCTCAGAAACATGCAGTTTGTGATGTTTTACACCACTTGCCTGCATTCAACACTAAATTGTATTAAATCCTAACTTCAACTCACCTGCCTGGGCGAGCATGACGGAGTCTGCAGCTCATGAAACTAATGCAATACATAACAGAAAGAGACGTTTGTCTTTAAAAGACATAACCCACCTGTTCCTTATCAAGACTCAAAATAAGTGGTTTCACGTCGCAGTTTGCCAGTCAAATTTTGTGCCTCATCAAAACACATTGAATAGCAAAACTGAAAATCACAGACTTAAATTTTCCGCCGCCGAGGCAGTCCCAAAAATCCGACAAAATGATAGTCGGCAACATGATATAACGCAATAGCCTTGATAGGCTTTTATTTTGAAGTTGGCATGTTGGCGTGTTACTGTAATGACTTGACATTTCTTCTCGACTGAAGGCTGGCCTGAACCCAGTTTATGTTGCCATCGTGCATGTTTGCCACCAGAGGCGGGCATTTAACTCAAATTTGCCGGTCCGTTTATCACCATCCGTCTGCAGCCTAGGTACCCTTCCGCCGTCCATCTATCCGCCTTTTTGTCAAGCCTGATCAACTACTAATCGCCTATCTGTCCGTCTGTCGTTTTAAACAAGCTTCCGGTAGAGCTTCTATTGACCAATTTATGAACTCATATTCAATCGTTAATCAAGGATGCTAAAAAAAAAAAACACGAGTTAATTGCGCGGTCATTGTAAAGTCACCGGCGTTAGTGGCTAGCTGTTTGTATCGAGTGCAGGCTGGCAAGAGCTGTTGGACATCTTTTGAAAGGCACATTAATGGGCAAAAATGAATCTGCACAATTACTTTGATGCTGACAGTCTGACACAGTTGCAGTTCCTACCAACCCATTTTTATCCAACCGGGCTTACTCAAATGCACAGTTTTAGCAGGCAAAAGTGTTACTGTGCTTCTGATGTCACTTAGTTCCATAGCCCAAAATCTCACCCACTGTTTACAGTTTGCTGCAATACTGCAATTAAAATTAAAGAAAAACTGTTGATTACTTTATAAAGAAAATCAATTGGTCATTTATTAAGTGAAATGTGTTATTTTCTATTGTGTACTAATAATTGTTGTTTACCCAAGCAAAACTATATTTTCTCTGAATACTAGATTATTCAATAGAATTTTTAGTAGGACACTCGAATACTAACATTTTTGACAGCTGCAGCCCTAATCTAAACCTCCATTGACTTTGAGGAAGACATACTAGATGCCCGACGGTGGCGCCCGCTACTACGGTCTTATATACGTCACACAAAAAGTGGTAGCAAATCTATGTCCTACCTGCCTTGCAAGAACATAAACCAAATCCCTCTTATCTGCTTTATTGAAATAAATAACATCACTTTAACTGAGTAAAATGGGAGGGATTTTCACCCTCATTTTTCACTTAATGGTCATGCAGCATCGGCTCAGCTTTATGTGTGATTGGCTGAGAGCCACTCCACAGTGAAGGGGTAATAAAAGTTACAAATGAGAGCAGGCTATTAGAGCCATTGATGTGCGTAGGCTAGCTTGCTAATTAATTGATTCTGAAACTTCATCTATTCCACAGCCAGAGAGGAACCTTTAATTAATCAGCCTTTTTCAAGCCTTTTTCAAATTGCTGCCCTCTCTTCTTTCAGTCTTTTCCTCTGTCCTTTTTCAAGCCCACCTTTACACCCCCTGCCGCCACCCCTAATGTGTTCCGTAATTGTGAGGGGAGAAAGCCCAGGCTCCCGCGTGTCGGCAAGGGGTGTAGGTCTGAGTTCTCGAGGAAATAGTATAGGCACAAGTGTGTGACCGCGTGGATGAGATGGCTACTTTGAACAGCAAGCATTCAATATTTCAAGAGCCTTTCAAAAAGGGAGGGGCACAGAGAGGCTGGAGTGGTCCCCTTTGTATCTCCATCCCTTCTCTCCCCTGCAGCCTTCCCGGCAGAAGGGCTGATTTATTGGGGCTTCCCAGTCATCGGTAAGAGGCTGCAGCGATGGCTGCATTAACCCTCGAGACAACCCCAGCACCCGGGGGCCCCTAAGTGCTTCCAAGTGGCCCTTGCTCCCCCCAATGGTGAGAAACCCCCCTTACCAGGCGCAATCAATGCTGTAAATTACCCATCTCTCTCTCTCAAGTCGATATTCCACAGGATGATGTTTGGACAGGGGAGAAGTTTAAAAGCTGTGTTTTAATGAATCCATGAAGTAAACTTGAAGAACTTCCATGTTCAAATGTAAAAGGATTATCATACATATTGAATAAAAGTGGAAAATACTGATTTTCGACGCCTGTATTGGAGTACAGTGTTATAACAATATTGACCTCCAAAAGTTTAATTTGATGGGGATTTTTTTTGTGACGCCACCACAGAATCCTGAAGCAGTGATGGCAAATGTGAAAAGTGTGATGAAGTCAATAGTATAGTATAGTATAGTATAGTATAGTATAGTATGAAGTCAAATTCAACAAAATTGAATTTAAGACGTGTAAGAACAGCACTCACGGTGCCGTCGTTAAGTGGACACAAGCAATCATTAACTTCGGCCTTCATCAGATCACGTGTATCTGTCAGAGTTATGGGTGAGTACACATTTGAATGTATTGTTTTAATATCCAGTGGTTAACCTTAACTTTTCTTTTTACACTGACGAAAAGTAAGGAATGTTAAAAAGCAAAAATTCTTGACGCCGACTCAACTTCAGCAATCCACTTGCACAAGCCTGTACTTGTCAGGTCAATCAAAGGGTAAGTACAAAATTGACTGGTTTACTTCTTTATTGCACATTGGTTAACTTTCTGTTAATTAAATTTGCCTGTACAGCTAAAACATTTTATGGTGGTGAGTTTGACCCTGGAACAGATTAATACCATTTCAAATGGGGGAAAACATCTCACAACAGGTTGTGTTCCTCCAGGGATTTTCTACAGTTGTATATAGTAATCAAATAGAGCAACTTCATGATGACAATTATAGTCCTTCAACATCATTTTATTTTTTAAATTTGTATGTTGATGGAGTCAATAATAGAACCCAAACACCTCCTTCATATCATAGATACTATAGAAAGACAACAACTGGAAGTTAAGTGCTCGCTTCATTTCTTTTTGATATAAAATTTGAAACTGGCAATGCATTTAATTAAAACAAAATAAAAAAATAAAAACTCAAGGTAAAATAATTGCTTTTTCTAAATACATTAAAATAATATAGACACAGTTGAGGTTAGCATGTTGGCTTGGCCCTCAACAAGCGTTCCAGTTTCTCATGTGGCCCCTTTTCAAAATTAAATGCCCACACATGCCCAATAACCATGCAAATATGACCCATGGCGAGTGGAAGGACAGCTATGAACACAATCTTACTTGACAAAATCCTTGGAAAATGTTGCCTGGAAAAAAAACACTTCACAGACCCACAACAGCATTAGCATGAAAGCTTATTTCTGAGATCAATCGCAATCATATAAGAGATGTTTTATCAAGAAAGATGCTCGTACAGCAGAAACAAAAGGTGTTGATGGGAACAATAACAATGGCTCCATTCACGTGTCCCAGTGCTGATGTAAATTGAAATCCAGCTACCCCAGCTGTGACATATCAAACTGTAAGAAAACTGTTTCAGTTCCACATGACAAAGAAAACAATAATACAAAGTGAAGGTGAACGTATTGGCTTCTATCTAGTAAGTATATTGTGAACAAATAGCCAACACTGGTGATTGTTTCTGCAATACTTTTGGACATCACTTTTATTCATTCACACATGAACTCACACACTCCTTCTGTCTTCATTGGCCAGGATATTTGTTTTTATTTTATCTTTCTGCCACGCATCCACCCTCACCTCGTTTCACATCAAACACTAATGTTTCCTTCAAATTCCGTTTCCTCTTCGTCTGCCAACTTTGACATCACAGGAAATTATGCTTGAAATTGGCCTTTTTTTTTTTCGGGCATTTCAGCTTCATTCCACTTCCCCTTCCCCAACAGACGCTTCCCTCATGTGGCATGTCATTCATTCCAAAGACGGTCCCCTTTTTCTTCTACTTTTGTCTCGTTCTTCACTTCTTCCACTTTTGTAAGTACATTTTATTTATGAGGCCTTTCTCATGCTTTACTTGGTTAAAATACAAAATAAAATAAAATAGTCCAAAAAAATGTAGGTTTGCTCTCACACACACCGTCTTGCCAGAAAAATCACAATTGGATATTTTCCTAAAATCGTCCAGCCCCACATAAAGATCCAGTACCTGAGGTATCGATACTTCAGTATCGATCCGTACGTCACTAACACAGTAATATGCATGCACAACCTTGCTAGGCCTATTAGCTAGAGGCTAAGGGGCAGTGTTTTTCCTGAGACATCATCACTAAGATCTTTGTCTATTCTTGCCTCTTATTACAGGATTAAGCCAAACAACCCAGGAGAGGCTTAGCCAGATGTTAGCGAGCTGCAGAATCAGGAATGTGTCAGAGCATGTGTGTGAATGCATGTCCGATCATGTGAATATGTGCACAAGTATACCCTTTCTGTACAAACGTGAACTGTATCATTGTGAGACCTCGAGACCACGGATGTCAAACTCAAGGCCTGGGGACTAGATCTGCATCATTTTTTGTGGATCGCAAAGACAAATCATGTGCGTTGACTTCATGTTGCTTGCTAAATACATTAATTGCAAATTCTCTTCACTTTTAATCATGTTGAGATACTGCAAGTCGTTTTTTGTTACCAATTCTCCTTTTGAAATAAAATGAAAAATAGTAGAACAAATCATTTTTACTGGCTTCTGATTTTAAATTTTAAATTAAAGCCCTCAATTTGTTGTGTATATGTGACAATATGAGGCGATCATACATTTGCTGCATGTGGATACACAGTCACAATGGCCCGCGACAAAAATGAGTCCGACACTCCTGCTCTAGACACACAAAAACACAAACACTCACGGGTATTTAGAAAAAAAAAAAAAAGGATATTTTCTCAGCCCTTGTTATTAACAAGTCACATGACACCGGGGAGAGGAAAGTGCTATTTGGGCACAATTTGGACATTTTCACTTAGTGTGTAATTTCTTCAGTGTTGTCTCATAGAAACATACAATAAAATATTTACAAAAACGTGAGGGAGGTCCTTACTTTTGTGAGATACTGTAGAACTTAGGCGCCTGATAGAGTAAGGCTGACCAAACCTGGCGTCAGCCATAGCCTGCGGGCCGCATACAAGCCGGTATGTTCACTTGCACAGCAATAAACCACTAACTCGGTGCAGCAGCAGTCACCACATGATTTCAAAGAGAGGCCCTTGTACAGCGGGACAGTTGAATGCCCGGACAAAGGCTGTACAATTCGTAATTCAGAAAAAGGGAAGAAGTGACTTTCAATGTGTTTTTTAAGACACACAAACCTTCAGAGAAGGCAGCCATTTTAAACAACTCTGGAAGTGTTTTTGCAACACTCAAAATAAGGACACATAACGTCACCCGACATGTCAGTATATTGTGGAAGACAGTCAGGATGCCTCATAAGAGTTCAGTTTATTGAGAATTGAAGGAATAATTCTGCATGTTTTTCTTTTTTTCCAGATGCCCCAGGAGTGTGAAGATGACAAGATGACAACCCATTCAAAGTTGAAGGTTGAGTTTTTGTTTTACTTTTTACCGTGGTTTATTTCTTTGTGCGTGTCTCTTAAAATGTTTGAAGAGAAAGTCAACCGAAAATATTTTTTTCCAGAATATGTTCTATGCAAGCCCACTAGTTGAAACAAGGCATTCTGATTATTATTGCGTTTGTGCAATAAGAGTTAATCCACCCGTTTTTTAGCCATCTCTGGGGGCGGCCATTTTGTCATTTCTATTGACTGAAAATGACATCACAGTTGCTCAGGGCTCAGGTAACGACCAATCACAGCTCGCCTGTTTTCTGAAGCTGAGCCATGAGGTAGAAAAAAACGGGTGGATTTCTCATATTCCGCAAACAAAACATTAATCAGAATGCCTTGTTTCAACTAGTGGGCCTGCATAGAACAAATTATGGAAAAAAATGTGTTTGGGTTGCCTCCTTCTTTAATAAGATTGGTCAGAATATAAATCACAAAATCATAAAGGTAAAAATCTTGTCACTCAAGAATTTTGCCTGTACAGTTAATGAAAGTTTTATGTTGAGAGCAGTTTGTCTGTGACACAGATTTTTTTGTATTGTCATTGTTCACCCAGACAAACATCATATTCAACCTTGGAAGTTTCGTTGTAAGATTTTAACGTCATAGTGGCACACGGTCAGGGCCAGCAAAGCCTTCTCTGCTGACCTGAACACAATCAGAAGCACTGGCCTACATTTTACAACAGAAATTCTAATATTTATTCCGTGAAATTGAATCAATTAATAATCAAAAATGTATTCTCTTCTTTTTGTAGCATTTTTATTGGATGAATTGTTTCCTGCAATGTTGGTGGACGTTAAATTCTTGTCCAAGCAAAATTTAGCTTCTATGTGTTGCCATGTCAATCTAATCCGCCCACGGCCTTCAGAATCAGTAGAGGAGGTCAATGTAAAAAACAATGTTAACAATGGGACTGTTTCTTGAACTAATCAGATTTCAGTTTCATCCACCCAAGGCCAGTGAGCTGTCTCTCGTTTCAGTGACATCATCATTTTCATTTTTCCGTCCTCTGACTGACTGGTCAGAACATGTTCAACTAGCAAAATGTGTCTGTAGTGATCTACATCATTAATTAATGATCAACCAGCATCTCTGAGCGGCACAGTTGTGTGCTGTCATATTGCCGTTTTGTACACTTATTCATAGTTTCTATAACGTGCCAGTTGTATGAATAGGGACGGCGCAGGTACAAAATGCACCGCCTGCCACTGCTTTTCTTTATACCTTAATGTGTTGCACAACACATACTGTATATACTACAAAAAAAAGTTAAGTTATGCAATGCTTTAAATGAACTACTTGTTCAGGCAACATGAGCGTTAGTCATGAGTTCCATTGCACCCTTGCAGAAGCGCTTTGCAGTGACACACTCCCATGCACACACACACCTCACATACATGGTTCTATCAAATGCTGTATTGTGCACAACACTGTGTTACATTCTGTACACAAACCAAACTATACAGTGTTACTAATAAATAAATAAATACATGAGACACCTTTACACTTATTGTGATCAAACAAAAATTCTTTGCACAGTATTCACAGAGTTACTCATATAAGGGAAACAAAGGATTAACCAACTTACGCTGTTACCTCCCCCTCCACTTGATGTTGTGCAGTTATTTATAAAAAGTAAGGCTTAATTTTAGCTGGCTTTAATCATAATGAAAAGCAGAGGACCTTTTGTCCATCCGCTAAACCCCAACACGCACACGCACACGCATCACACAATTCACAGAGGTAGACACATATCTGTGACAGGTTGCCTGGCAACGTCGCAGCATGTTTGGCTGTGACAAGCTGGGGTCTCAGCCCTGAGGCGCAATGCATCATGGGGGATTGTGTTGCCAATACAGCCGCAGTCAAGATAGCGAGGCTGACATCCTGAACCGTCTTTGCAACATGTGACGACAAGATACGGTAGGCATGGGAGTCCACCCGCAGTTGCTATGACGCACACATTTTCTGCATCTCACGACGTTGTAATTAAAAGTCATGTTGCTGATCGATACAACGCACACCACAGCCCCTCCCCATCCCCCCTCCGCTTCTCTCAGTCGTGACCTCTGACCTTGCTTCTGTACGTGAAGCTCATTACTCTCATGTGAGCGTGTGGAATTAAACCTGCTCCAAACTCATTACTGTGAGCTAGATTCTAGCAGCTGCAGTAATGCAGTCAATGCGGTGGTGGTGGTGCTGCGTTTAAAGCCAGTACCAGATAATTAGAAACTTTAGAAGCACAGTTCCCATGGCTATAGCCAGAGTGAACAACCAATTCTATTTGAACTAATTACGTTCCATAGCGCTACGCTGTGATTGCTATGCTGGTGCTCAGCATCCCCTATGTAATTCGCTAGAGGAGCGCAACACTAAATAGTGCAACGGATGTATTTTTGACTGTGTGAGTGAGTGTATGTTATGGCGTTAAGTCTCAATGCACACGTCTTCCTCAGCGTCTTCTCCCTTGCAGGCTCACAACTGCATGTCTTTCATTCTGTAAAAGCTCTCCTCAAGCTCGCATGAAGATCCGTTCGGGAGTGTGAGGACGTCTTAATAGCATATCAGTGAGTTATAGTGCTGTTAATCAGAGGTGGGTAGTAATAAGATACATTTACTTTGTTACATTTACTCAAGGAACTTTGGGGATTAATTGTACTTGTCGGAGTAGTTTTCATGTATTATACTTTTACTAAAGTATACTTTTACTCGGTTACATTGAGCCACATTCCACATGCTACTTGTATTCTTAGCTACAGGTATTTATTAGGGATAGACTGATTATCAGCCGGGCCGATTATTATCATTTTGACGCATGTCAGCATTTTTTTTTTTTTTAATTCCCTGGCCGGTAAGAGATCATCAAAACCTTTAAATTATTTATTCACTTAAATGTTCATCCATTATTTATCCAAACCGCTTATCACTTTAATGTTCAGTTAACTTCATAACAGATACTGCTGACTCCCGGAACTGCCTGCACTTTTAGTTTTTGGTCGCACTTAAAGGGGAGTCAACCCAAACATATTTTTTTCAAGAATATATTCTATGTAGGCCCATTAGTTGAAACAAGGCAATGTGATTAATATGAAATATGAGTTAAGCAGCAAAATCCATCTCACGGAAATTGACATCACAACTGCTCAGTGCTCAGGTAACGACCAATCATGGCTCACCTGTTTTCTGAAATTGAGCCATGACTGGTCGTACAATAAACAATGTTTCATTCTGTTAAGTAATATGGATAAAGGAGACATTTGGGAAAAAAAAAATCAGGTTGCCCTTCATAGTGGTTTATTTTGCTTCATTTGCTGTAGCTATAGTGTATGCAGTTACAACTATTAACATATCATTTATTCCTGGAAAGACTACAATTTTAAATAGATTATTTTAAGAAAGTACAGCATCTAATTGTTCACATACAGTATACATAATATGTGCATCTACTTAATGTTTATTTAAAATGCAAGACGTCTGCATGTTAATGTGTTTTCCTTTCTCTCTCTCTCTCTCTCTCGCTGGTCTTACTATATTTAGAAGCTCACTCCCCTCAGTGTGAGCTGTCCAAGCCCAATGGAACCGACAAAGCTGTCACAGTAAATAGCAGACAGCAGCAGCATAGGACACCGTGCACCTCCCAGTCTGTCTTGCGCTCTCTTACAAACACACACTTGCTCATGAGCACACACGCACACACAGAGCCCAATATGAAGCTTGACTTCATCCTGTAAATGTTCTGCAATCCTACAATAGCACACAATGCAACTAATGCGAAGCGCATGTTCAATCAAAAGTTCACAGACAGTACATCCTTGTCCAAAATGAGATTTACTTATGACTCAATAAAGCAGACATAAGTGCTTGATTGTCTCCAACGCAGGCTTATTTTGTTAGACAGAGGGGCTTCAATGCCTCAATGGTTAGCATGGGGACAGTAATCCACACCGAAACACAAACACTTGTTGATAAAAAGCACATCGAAATACAGAATGAAAGACTTAAACGAACAAAGATAAAGGACAAACGTACGCCCTCTCCACCGAGCATCACCTCACCCCCAGCAGTGGGAGTGGAAAGAAAAGTGAGTGATGAGCAGAAGTGACGCCATCACAGGCTGCGATACACACTGCTTGGTAATTTAGACCTTGTCTCGAATTGAACCTATAAAGCCTTCAAGGGAAAAAAAAGATATTGTTGCTGCCTGATGACAACCATGGATGTCACATTTATGTTTTTTTCCAGGAGCAAGAAAAAAAAAAAAAGACTTGGTGAACGGTGAAGCATTTCATAAAACCACAACGACCACAAACGACTGTTATTAGACATTTTTACCACCGCAAACATAAATCTATCTTTTTACACTCGCCACATCACATGTTGTACTTTAATGTTGTGAAGCGTTAATGCGGACTCCCTATTTGAATGAGTACATACAGAATACATGAATGAAATAAGCGCCTCCAGTGACATACGTTACATGCAGAGCTGGGCAGTCCGTCCCTGGGCCGGACCGGTCGGACCCTCCGGCCCGGCCGGATGCCCATTTTTGGGGCGGAGGGGTTGGGGGCTGACAAATTTTTAAAAAGAGTTGGACTAAGCATGGCCGGAAGTGGATTTTAGTCCGGCCCACTAATCGGTCCTCATGCGTTTGACGTGGTCGCGACGCGGCCAAATTCATCTCAGCCTACTCGGTGAAAGGCTTCTTTTTAGGCTTCTTTCTACTCCCGCGTCGGCGCTAGCGACAACTGATTCACGTGACTGACGCATTGTGCTGTTTGCGACAGGTCTGACACACATGCCACGCACCCATCAGGAATTGTTGCTGCTCCGATCGGTCCATTATGTCACATGTTGCGATGACATACAGTTTCCCACACGGAGAGGAGAGCGAGGATGCAGCACGCAGCTCGTTGCTGCTGCAAAGAAAACTAGTTTGGCAATAAAATTAAATGCATCGTTTAGTCATCTCGGTCACTTTATGGTTGTAGCAGGTACGATAACCACAGTTATCGCTGTCTTTTTGAAGCGACGCCCCCCGACTTGGAACTCGACTGTTTTAAAACAACTTGTGTCCGGGAGTATATTAAGCTGCGCGCAGCACTCAAGTATGATGCTGCCACATCAAGGTGGAGTTCATGCACTTCTTCTGGTGTCTTCTACTTCCAAAAAAACGCCATAGAAAATCTGCTGTGTATAGTGGTTTGCTGGAATGCTTTTATTTTGATGGCCGTGAACGAAGGGAAGTGTGGAAAATAAATAACTTGTTGAATGCGACTTCTGGCCGTCTGTTGGACCCAAATAATTACACAATACGACAAAACCAACCCCGGGGCTCGCAATGGAAGTAAGCGGGGGTGATAATTTTCATGAATAAGGGCCATAAGGGTACCAAGGTCAAGGGGGGAAGGTTGCGGCCGGACCGGCAAAAAAGGGTCAAATGCCCAGCTCTGGTTACATTTATGTATGTATGTATGTTTTCTCAGCTTATAACAATGTTCACAATATCATCCAAGCTTCACAATATCATCCAAGCAAAACGTACATATTTTACATTCAAGCCAGATTCAATTTTAACCTCGTGCGGCTATACCTTTATCATCAGTCATCTGCTTTAATACATAATATTTTTAGAGAACGTCATCAGTCAGTCACCATCAAGGTCTTCTCTGTTGGCCAAAACACTATCAGAAGCGCTGCATTTGCAACTGAAATTCGAATATTTGTTCCAAACTGTTGCATTAATTTATTCCAGGAGTGTACCTTGATTTAAAAAAATAATAATAACAATAATAATAATTATAATAACAATAACAATAATTATAATAATTATAATAATAATAATAATTATTATTATTATATGCTTTATAGTCAACTCATCTCTGTTAATTGCATTTGAATCACATAAAATGATTTGTCTTAAGAAATAGCCATTTTTTATTCAAATAGATTTTAGTGGATAACTGAATGAAATAGCCACAAACTTGAATATTTTTTAACTTTGAGAAAATGCATCTCTTGTGAATGGTTACGTGTTATTTTCAATAAAAATATAAAAACATATAATTTTAGTGTGGTATTAGTTTAAGCAGACTCTACAATTTAGATAAGTACTGTAACTGACTACTGCAGCATCTCACACTATATTGGCTCCGGAGTCTCATGCATTGTCATTGCCTTACGCAACAACCCACTTCTGGTTTGTGAACATACCTGCTGCTGAGGATACTGCATGCTGCTCATGCTCATTTGACCTCTTCCCGGCATGCTCATTGGGTAACGGTGCGAGGGAGGCGGCGTATACGGCTGGCTAGGCGGGTAAGGCCCACCCCCGGGCTGCTGCGGGCCCGAGTACGGATTATTGGCCATACCGTAAAGTTGCGAGCGCTTCATCGCCATGAAGTCCATGGAGGACACCTGTGGGGGGAGAAATGACACATTTAAACCACCAGAGTATTAAAGAGTGCAAATTGTGATTGTCATTGTATATTATGAAATTAATTCAACCATCATCTGGCACGCCGCAGCCTTTGACATAAGTCAATTAAGTGCACACCCTCTACACCACATCGACAATTGATTTATGTTATAATTACATGCTGATTGGAGGCCTTAAATGGATGTCTGCAGGTCATGAATGAACTACAAATGGAATTACTTAGCAAAGATGTTTATTGCAGGGCTTTAGGGAGGCAACTTTGCTGGAGGAGGGCCAAAATAAAATGATTTAATTATAACACTTCTTTATTATAATGCCTGAAAAGGTTTTAATGGCGCTAAAAGTGTTTAAAGCAACGAGGACCAATAGCAATAAAAAACGTTATAGCCTTTTTTTTCCCCACAACCGCAGACCAACAGGGCCAATAATCTCTTGACAACGCCGCCACCTCACTTGTTGTTGCTTACAGCAAAGCAACACAAAACAGTTATCCCTCTGTTATGAATTATAAAATAAGGGACCAGCTTCATGTGACAAAGCAATTCAAGTTGGAATCCCTGGATGGAATTCAGGTCAGTCAAGTAGTCAAAGTAGCAGCTATCCAAAGAGCACTTGCAAGAGAAGGTGTCATCAATTCATTTCACAGTGAGTATTTCAACGTCTTTTTAACACTAGAGGGGGGTCTTGGTGAGACACTGGAAAATTCGGGATCAGTCCAGGCTAATCAGTCACCTGCAGCGACGTGTTTATGTGTCGGCCGGGCAGATCATGCCCACTTCCCTGCGCTGCCTTTCTTCTCTCAGGCTTTCACCCTTTTGTCTCACTGTGCTGGATCATGTGTGATTTATGACATTTTGTTCCTACTGTTCCTTACACACACTTTCACTTCTCTCGTCTCCACTGAGCATAACACACACACGCGCACACACCTCGCCACCACCCCACCGCTGCCAACTCCCTCCTCCCCAGCTCAATATCACCTCGTCGAGTGTGGAGAAGAAATTGCCACTGCCTCATATTGCCAGGCTAATATCAAGAAGACATGTCAGGGGATGGAAGCACTTTATTCAGCAGGTTACGTGCAGACCATTCGGCGGTCTGGCTTTTAAAGTGGTTTTGTCTACTGAGGCATGTGTTTGGAGTAGTTTGGGCTATTTCGCAGTGTGAGAAGGAAAAGTGTGTGCAGAAGGGTGTTTGGGTAGCGAGAGAGATGGTGAAAGACAGACAGAAAGGGCGTGAGGAGAGAACACAAGGGGGTCTGAAAGTTGTTTCACAGCATGGAGGTGTTTGAGGCCTCATGCGAGAGAAGATTATCTTGGAAAGGTCAACACTAGCACAATTTTAGAAGTCTAACAGGAAAAATAAGAGGAGGTTGTTTTGCGAGATGTAGTTACACTGACATCATGTTATTTTCTAGGGCTGCAACTAACCATTGTTTTAACAATCGATTAATCTGTCGATTATTTTGTCAATTAATCAATGAATGAGATTAAAAAACATTTACATTTCCATCCCTTTTTTTTCCAAACACATTTCAAATTGACACTGCACAAACATAAATTAATTATGACTCAGTTTCCGGTTTGCTCAGTAATATGTTAGAAAATGGGCAAAAACAATGTTTTCCGAAGTAAAAGCAGATGTTTGATTTTGATTCAACACAAATAATCGGTCCACTTTTATGGAGGACAACATAAATCGGATATTTACTGGCGAGAAGTTGAAATTCTGAGGATTTTGACATTTTTAAATAAAAAGATACAGAAATTAAATTGAATTAGTTTTCGTTCATTGGTAATCCATTCATGCCCCTCTACAATTTTCCTATATTACACCTTACTGGCAGGTCACGTAGCTAAATGGGATAGCCAAAATATAATTAGAGATTCAACCAAAATCTTCTGAAAAAAATGCACCTCAAAAACAAATACCCAGTCAGAACTCAGCAAAATTCACTATAATGAAATTTAAATTAAATAATGGCATTACAAAATGAGCGCCTGAATATGTCTCATATGTATAGGCAAATGTATTTATCATGTGTTGTAATTGAAAACAAGGATGTGTTTTCACTAGAACAAATAACCCTTTTTAAGAACACAATGGCTTCATTGTCGTTGCCATTCACTATCCAGCGCATTGCAATGAAATTGGGTAATACGCACCCCTAAAACCGCCTGCACCCAAAATACACTAGCCCGCTAAACTATCGTGGCACTCACCAAACACCACTCAGTGCACCAGCTACATCTCAAGCGCTCCTCCACTTGTCACAACTACTGAGCCAACTCAAGTAAATCCCCTCAAACAGCTGCCAAGTGTATACACACACTAACATTGGCTTGCAAAAAAATGTGAACTGTAACACTTAAAAATAGACTGGAATCAGAAAATAACTTCTAGGTTTGGGGACCTGAGAAGCGGATGCTCGATTCAACGCAAATATGCCCACACATATGTCGAGTGAGGATTTGTCGAATAAAGCAGCTGCAGCGAAATTACATAGTGCAAGCAGACACATCAGTCCATCTTCCACATGTGACATGATCAACACAGCCAGTTAACTCTCCTCCTCCCCAAACACAGCCTCATATCTGCCCTCATGACAAGTTCCACTAAATGAGATTTCACTCCACTGAAGGCTTCCTTGAGATATGCTCACCGATTCCCTCAAAGCAAAAGAAACATTTCTTGACAAATTGAAACGTTCCTTTTTTACTCCCCTAAGAGAAATGAGTGTACTTAGGGGGGAAATATGAATATGACATGAACAAAATCATGTTTGCGCCAGAGGGGACAGTAGACAAAAAAAAAAAAAAAAAAATTGTGTTTTTCTGTTTGGTCATCTGGGCATGCTATCAATGGAAGGGGAGAGGTGGGGGCAATAGAATTTCAAATGCTAAATTTAAAATTCAATTTATGAAGTGCTCTCTCGCTTGCATTCCCAATCTCAGGAGCTTTTTTTTCTTTTCTTTGCAAAACAAAGCCATTACACAGAACATGGTGAAATTACTACGGGGTGAAACCTGCTAAATTGCTTTTTGAGTTCAGTCGAAAATAGTTTTATTTTAGAAAAACAGATTTCACTCCTCTTGCTTTAATGAAGCGAGTTGTTATGCAGAGAGACACAAAAGGCTCGCCTATGTGGATTAGGAGACACGCTGGGATGAAACAAGACATAAAAACAATATTGGTCAATGCTTCTGATTCATATTATTGTGAATTACTCTATTGTTATTAGACAAGGCAGTAAAAAGGCAAAGGCACTCAAAAATAGTTTGCTGTTTGTTCTTCACACTAAATTATCACCTATTCTATCAGCACCTTACTGCTGTTCCGTGTACACAAACACAACACGTGTTTACATGTACAGCAATAAACCCACGACTGAGCTTGATGTATAGAGGACAATACTTTGATTAAAGGGTTTCACAGTCCGAGCAGACCGTTACATCCTCATTGAACATTCAAACGGGGCTGGGCCAATGAGGAAAAAAATGGGCATTCCGATCCCGATTGTTTTTCATTGTTATTGAAATCACGATTAATAAACAAGATTATTTATTAATTTCAAAACTCAACTTTAAAGGGGAAGTCAACCCCCCCAAAATCTTTGCAATAATATGTTCTATGCACCTGGCTTTCTGATAAAATTGTTTGCGGAATATGAGTAAAGCAGCAAAATCCACCCGTTTTTAGACATCTCACGGGGCGGCCATTTTTGTCACTTGTGTCGACTGAAAATTACATCACAGTTCACCTGTTTTCTGAAGCTGAGCTATGATTGGTCGTTATCTGAGCCCTGAGTCCTTACATGCATTCCCGCGTGCACTACATTGACTTTATAAGGAATCGCACCGCCAGAAAATCTCAACTCATGTTCAGTCTATCCGCAATACAACAGTGAGTATACATCAAACAAGAAGAAAAACAGGAAGCCTACCAACAGCATATGTATCGTTTCCACTGTACAGTACTGACATGGCGTGACAACGCTCTATTCCATTCAGAGCAGTTGGTCTCCCTCACAAATTAGGAACAGGAAAAGTTACCAGAGGTAGTATCTGGTTTAGTCATTGGAAATGCAAGCCTTGTGGGGACCATGCAGTGGAAAAGAGGCAGAGAAAAAATGTTTGCCATTGTGCGGTCACAAAATGATGCAACAGTCCAATAATAGGTGTTGACACGTCGATAATCAAAAAGTAGAAAAAACGCACATCTTAAAATTAGACAAAATATAATAGTAAAAGGATGAAGTCACAGTAAAACAGTAAACAATAAAAACATCAAGTAACCCAATTCAATGTTTCATTCAAAACGCTCCTTTCATTGGGAGAATGAGAATATTGATTTCCAAGGAAAACGTAGATAATGGACCTTCCAGGGAAAGGTTGAGCTAAAAAGCTCATTTCCAGTGACAAAACTCAAGTGTTTCCATTTGTGGTTCCGTATGTTTGCATAGGTATGGTGGTCTTCCTGTAACCTTCATAATGTTCTTTATAGGCTACAAGCTGCTTTATTGAGCAACAGCTACTTCAGAAATGGTTTAATCCTCCAAAGAGCAATTCATTGGGCTATTATGTTGCCTTATAGTACCTGGCAGTTTAACACTGTGTGGAACAAGTATGCTTTTCCTCTTGGACAGCTCCATAAAACCATTTCAGGTTGTTGAGTGTAACAATCGTTACAGTAAGTATTGTTTTTTTTTTTTTTTTTCCAAAGCTCAACGTACTTTACTTTGCTACTTCGATTTAGGCTTTAACAACACGACGAGTGATTTCAGGGCACATTGTTTTAAAATAGCTTTAGATGTCACCTAAAAGTAGAAGCATCAAATCCCTCTTATTGATTATCTCTTTTTCTCTTGGAGCAAATGCTGCCTGCCTTTTTTTTTCTTGGGTAATCAAACATCTTAGCCGTGTGAATTTGTGAGTAGAAACAAATAAGGATAATTATTGTCTACGGATCCTCTCCACCCTATGTGCAGCGTGTGTCCCTTTCTGGAGAATCAACATGCTGCAGTCAGAGCCGGTTGGTCTGCTGGGACAATCACTCTTGTCTTTTATGTTATTTATTTATACCATGCAGCAAAGCACTCTCCAAGTCCTATTACACAGCGGGCCTTGCGATGCCGCCGCCTGCAGAACAAAGCTACACATTTGAGGCTTGAAAACACATTTTTACGTTTGGGCCTACTGGTTTAGAAAACAGAATAAAATAGGAACAAGGGAGAGAGAAAAGATGGGGGAGGAAGGGAGAGCGAGAGAGACAGGAGCAGTGGGGGACGAGCTCGAGTTCCATATTAATGTGTGCAAATTCCCCCGCTCCTGCTGACTAAGATTAGAAAAATTAATTTCATGGATGCAGAGACAATACTGATGTCATCAAGCAGAGAGCAGAGGAGCGCTGTACATTAACTCTTCCCTATCCGGACTCTATTAGGGAAGAGAATATTTTTTTAGTGTCTGTTGCTGGATTACCAATTTAAAGTGGAAGTCAACCCCAAATTTTTTTTTTTTCTATGCAGGCCCACTAATTGAAACAAGGCGTTCTGCTAAATATTGCGTTTGTGGAATATGAGAAATCCACCCATTTATAGCCATCTCAGCGGGCGTCCATTTTGTCACTTCTGTCGACTGAAAATGACATCATTATAACCACCAATCACGGCTGACCTGTTTTCTGAAGCTGAGCCATGAGTGGTTGTTACCTGAGCCCTGAGCAACTGTGATGTCATTTTCAGTTGACAGAATTGACAAAATGGCTACAACCTGAGATCGTGTGGATTTCTCATATTCCACAAACGCAATATTAATCAGAATGCTTTGTTTCAGCTAGTGGGCCTGCATAGAACATATTCTTGAAAAAAATGTTTGGGTTGACTTCCCCGTCAAAGACTAAATGTAGCATGTGAGCGAGCCTCGATTTTGCGGTCAAATAGCTGGGCTGTATGCACGGTGGCGTTCCAAGAGTCGCTGAGTTACGCTTTACAACATAGTCTCATTCTGCATCTCAGCACGCATGCCTTGTTAGGAAAAAGTCCCGGAACAAATAACAGTGAGAAGCTCCAGTCCACAGGGAGCGAGCCGGAGCCCTCCTTTTGCTCAATATGCCTGCATAGCATATGAGGATGAGCTTATCCAAGGAGAGAGCAGAAGACGGCCGCCATGGAGGAGGTGGGCGGAGGCTCGCAGATAAACAGCACATGTTTGCCAATGAGGAGGTTAGAATGAGAGGCAGACTGAGAGCGAGAGAGAAGTCGGATAAGAGGCTGCCGTAATGCAGACAACCCGTATGCTTTTGTGCTTGGCGCAATGCACATAATTGCTCACTCGGCTGTGTCGCTCAGTGTTGGCGAGAGGTGTGCCCTCTGCATTTGACACCAATATTTACACCACAGACCCGCGCGCGCATGCTCATAATACACCCTTCCCAGCCCCCTCCCGCGAGCACGAGGGAAAGTTGCAGATCGCACGGTTCGTCACGGCCATCACAAAGACGTCATTAAGGGAAGGGAGGAGGAGGAGAGTGGAGGAGAGACGGGGAGGGAGGAGAGCGGCCGCTTCATCTGTCTCAAGTGAGATTGGGGTCGAAGGGTCACCAGAGCCCTTTTCCTTTGCTGAATGAGAGCTGGAGACAAAAATAGGAGGAAGAGAAGGGAGGGAAAAAAAACTCAATGACAAAACGAGATCCATCTGACATGCCTGTGACACCCCATTAGAAAATGAAAACAAATAAAACCAACCCGTGTGGAGGAAACAGAGCGAGAGCAGAGACCTCAAATTTGCCAGTCAAATCTCCTTCAAAGATGCCGTTTGATAAGGCTTAATGTATTCCGGTTGGATTTGTCAAACAAAAATAGAATAGTGCACAACTTAATACAAAATATATTTTCATTTTTCAAAATAAATTGGTTTTGATGCTCCAACTTTTTTTCCTCATTTTTAAAAAATCTGATTTCCCACAGATCTGTAGCATCCGCAGAAAATGTGAAGACTGCCTGGCAGTGCTTTCACTAATATGGATATTGCCTGCTTGTTTTCATGGTGCAACATGGACTAGGCCTGATGCATTCCGCCTGCTTCAACACTGCGACCCATTTCATTGAGTGGCCATGGAGGAACGAGAGGAATGCGCTCCTCGGCCCCCAGAAGCCCATGGAGGGTGGCTCTTACGAAACCAAATGATACAGAGAAGGAAAGAAGAGGAAGAAAACAATTGGCCTCAAACGCAATGTTCAGCGCAACCTTCCTACAGCTGTTCACTTCCAATACAAATCATCACAGCTACATGGAAGATGGCTGCTATGTCACATTTGACTCTGATGTTATCTTTGACCATAGAGTATTGATAATTAATAAATAATTACGATAAGGGCATCCATGTCCATGTCCAAGAGACTTGTGTCAGGAAATACTGTTCCACTCCAGTCCAGTAGGTGGAAGTAATGTGCCTCACACTGGCCCAACGGATGCTTTTTTTTTAAAGCATCATGTTCAGGGGTCACCAACTTTTTTGAAACAGAGAGCTAATTTTGTGGTATCAGATCAATCTGTTTAATTAATTACTATCATTAGTTATTAATGCTATTCAGCTATTTGAAGACACTAATTATGGAACTGATTTGCCACAAGAAAGAGCAACAACGATTTGGCAAGGGAGGAAACTGATAAATATCAATACTCACCACTTCATTTCTCGAAAGTGCCATGACCTGTTTGTATTTGGTTTTGTTCATGGTATGTCTTGTTTTCTTGTGGTTCATGTCTTGTCTTGTCCCTTATGTCTTTTGTTTCCACCTGTGCTCATCAACCCGGTCCCTTGTGACTTCCAATCAGCTTCCTGAGCCACTCATATTTTGGCCAGGTGTTCCTCGTTGTCTCATCTGTTTGCTTGTATTTAGTTCTCTGGTTTCTTTCTGTCCTAGTCTGTACTCTGTTCATTGTTTTTGTTTACTGTCCGCTGTCAGTCGCCATGTCATCAAGTCAAGTCTTGTCATGTTGAGTCTTATCTTCTTGTTTGTTACTTTGAATCTTGTTTTAGATCAATGTTAATTTAGTAGTTTTGATTAATCCACAAACCTTGTTTGCCTTTTTGTTCTTATGTTAAATCTCTTTTTGAGAACACTCCTGCTTCACCTACCAACTTCCCTGCCCTGAGGTCCACACCCACACTAAACCCTGACATTTTCAATGATCTTCTAACAACATTCATAGGAGATCACCATGTCCAATCGCTGATGTGCTATTTTCTCAACAGTCCAGCGGGCTACTCATGTGGTCCTTTAGGGGCTACCAGATGACTGTAGGCCCCATGTCAATGACACTGATCTAGTGGGACATTGCCTAATTTGGCCCCAATGCCAGAAGAGAGTAACCGGAAACATTCCCCCTACATTCCTCGTTTTTTTTGGTCAAGTTAATTTCAAATAAGAATTAGCAAATACCCCCCAAAATACTAATCAGAAAAACACAGTAAGAACAAATGGGTTTGTTGAGACCTGTTGGTGATCTGTCCCGAATATAGTCAGCATGTTTTGAGTTTAAGTGCTGCCCTTTTGCTTCCCCAAGTCTCCAGCAGTCAAAGCTGAATTACTGCTACTAAACATGCAGGCTAGAGTCCCTTCCTATTCCAGGGAATCACCATCCTTGCTAATGGAATGGTATTAGAGGGGAAGTGTTTTTCTACAGGTTGAATAATTATGAGCCAAGTCCTGTATTGCCAAGTGTGTTTATGAATTAGCCATGGTTATTCATGATATTGTGCTCAGAGTAGGGTGAAAATACATAAGTGAATACTAAGTGAGCAGACCAACACAAATGATGCTAAAGGGTCCTGAGGGGGCTTTCTCTGCCATCCATTAGTCAACCCTGTAAGGCAAAGCTTAACGAGCTCCTGAGGCTGGCCATTGGGGGAGTGGGAGCACTGTGAATTATGAATGTGTTATCTAAGGCCACAACACAATAGTGCTCCTCCATCTTTGTTATTCAGCCTTTGATTTTCTTTAGCACACCTAAAAAACAGATAAAGGATTTCAATGAAAACGTCTTTCATCAAATAATCAATAAATACCAAATGCATTGCACCTATAAACAACAGATTTGTCAAACTAGGTCACACACATGGTGTAGTTAAAGAGGCTCCCCACTAAAAACAAGGATTTACATTCAGGCAGTTTGTTTTGGACCACTGCCCAGTCCTCCGGGGTGAAACTATCCATATTTCTCCGGCGAGTGATCCATCACTTTAAAAAAAAAACACACACACACACAGGCACACAAATAAACAGATATCCTGACCTTACCTGGGGCGGATATTAGATACTCATTAAAAGTCACCTGAAACAATTTAAACCAAATTGATTTCATTATCGGGCCCAGCATGACACACAAGGGGCTCAACTTTCACAACTCAGCTAGAAATGTAACTTAAAATGAATTAGAAATAATAACTTACATACTATCATCTTTTATACATGTACACTTCAGTTCAGTTTGTTTACATTGTCAAAACGGAACCAACAATTACCCATAGGTTTAGTCCTACAAAGAGTACAATACCAAAAGGGTGTAATTTCGCGTACTGCAGTATGTTCATTGTTGACAGATAACCATCACTTCCATGTGGCATTGGGATCTTTTAAGACAGAGAGATGATTCAGTTGGGTCCGTCATCCTCTCCCGTTTTTGGCTCATGTCAGTGTTCTTGGTTGCATTGATCAGCTGTACCAGGGTTGTAATAGTGCTGGATTTTTCATTAGAGTTAATTTTTATTGTTTCAAATGTTCTGTTTTAAATCTAGTTCCTTTTAATTAGTTTTCAGGGGAAGTTTGTTAGTTTTTATTGGTTTAAAAAAATGCTAAACGTTTTAGTTTAGATTAGTTTTCTTTTTTTTTTTAATTTGGTGCACTTTGTATTTATTGTGTGCAAGATTAAAAAAATAAAATCACAGTAATTATTGTGTAGTAAAAACGTACAGTAGGTACTGTATAACAGTACGCAGACTTTTAAGTACGATAAGCACAGTGTGTCACACTGTTAAGTTAGATACATCACAACTCGAACATGATTAAATAAAACTAGGATGCTCTCGCTTTCCATCCCTTATTTACAGAGTTGCCAACTTCTAAAGTGGATTTGTGGCTTAAATTCCCGTTGAAAAGTATTCCACACGTAGCACGACAAGTCACTTTTATTTGTGAGTCAAATTGAAATTGGCTTCCTGAACGGATGGATGGATAGATAGATGAAAAGTACTTGTGGTTTTTCTGGCTGACCAGGTTGTACTGTTTATTATTTCTTTCATATAGGGAAAAGGATAGCCCCTGTTACATGGCGCCGCGTTTCAGGCTGAGTTAAGTGACAGCAGGGGAGCCCAAACAAACACGTCAACTTGCCGCAACCACGGCTCGTCGCCTCGGAACGATGTCATCTGGTGGCACTTTTTTATTGGTTGCAGCCAGATGACGTCGACACACAGTAAAAGAATAACAACTCACAGACGACTGTTCGACCGGCCTATCTTCTTCCGTTCAATGTTTGTGCAGTAATACCTAAATAAATACATTTGAAATCACTGACGGAGGTGGGATTTTATTCCTTGGGGGCCCATAGAGAGTACAGGGTCTCTCAGAACCACAAAAACGTTTTTTTAGAAGCCAAAAACATTCTTCTAAAAATTCACTATATGTTCCCGACGGTCGACGGGGAAAATGTGGAAAAGAATTCCTGGAAAAATCGGAAAATACCCAAAAGTCAATTATCTGTCCTGTCACTTGGGAGGCTCCAAGCATATTTCAGGGGGGGAAGTGCCCCTGTGACCCTACCTCCAGCTCCGCCGGTGTTTAAAATCAACCCCAATAGCTCATGTATTAAAGCAATTGACAAAGACGAAAATGAACATTTTCATCGTAATTAGTTAGTTTTTGTTCATGTATACATAAAATGTAGCTTCTTTTTTTTTTTAACTCTCATTTTTATTTCATTTCTTTAGCGCTAACATTTTTTTCAATTTTATTTTTTGTTATTCGTTTTCATGAGTATAATCATTGTGACCATGTCTCTCAACCTTGTTACCACTTGCTCAAACACACACTCCCGCAATACCCAACCTTGCTACCCTTGCACATCTTCTCATAGAGGTCACTGGAGCAGCTGCAGCAGATATGGGCCTTCATTTTCTCCTGTAATGAATGTGAACTTCCACTCTCCCGCCCCGCTGTGAAGATTTCCCCACCCAAAAAAGCTCCATGGCCTGGATAGCGAGGCCCAAGGAATTCCCCCCACTGTAGCCACTACAGGTCACCCCGTGAGAGGCCCCGGGCCCTGTGAGTCTGGTCCAGGCCTTCCATCTACTTGCCCCTGACTGAGAATCAATCACAGAGAGACTGGAGGAACGCGAGGTTGGGGAGCAGGGTCGATCGGTGAGAGAGGCTGCAGGCCTGTGAGGGCCCTGATGATGCAAACACCACCATTCACCCCTTCATTGTCGAGACTCAGTGGGGAAGCTTTATTTATAGTGCGCCAGTCCATAAGAAAAGAATATTCACAGGAAAACTGAATCAAATTAAAACTCAACACTGGATTGGATTATTCTCATAATTACCGTTTACATTGTACATTCTTCTGTTTCTACTGTTACCAATGGATGTTTTTATTGCAAGAGTTGCTAAGGAGCACAGTTACTTAAAGAATGATTTAACAACGGTATAACCACACAGTGAATCTAAATATGGTCCAAAACGTGAGTGGCCAATATGGACCTTTGTTGACCTTTTACGGTTTTTCTTTTAATAACAGCTAGACATATTAAAGGCTGTGATTGGCTCGTAACCCATCCGGTGTGTACCCCGCCTCTCTGCCCAAGTCAGCTGGGATAGGCTGCAGCTTATCTGCGACCCAAATGAGGAAAAGGGTAAAATGGATGGATGGACATATTAAAGGGATGTACATATTTCCCAAGTGTGGCAACATAGCTCGGCTGCATGTAATAACATGGTGGAGAGCAAAAGTGGGAGGGTAAATCTAGTCAACCACCAATGAAGTGATTTTAAAAGCGATATATAGGCACATTTCTGGTCTATCCGAGGGGTCGGCAACCCGTGGCTCCGGAGCGGCATGCGGCTCTTTCATCCTTATGTTGCGGCTCCACGTGGCTTGGGAAAATAAATTATAAGTGTCCGAAGTGTATGTTATTTGTCTCAAAAATGTGTATCACGTCTTCTTATTAAGTCAACGTTTCTAACTTCTTTCTTCAGACCACGTGCAATTTCGGTGATTAGCATTCGCCTTCTCCAGAGACATTTGACAGCACTTGACGTGTTAGGAGGCATGCGAGGCTGCCTGCTGACAGTGACACCAAGACTGCACAATATCTGAACAAAAAAACATATTTGTTTATTTGTTTGCTCGTAGTTGTAATTTGTGAGGGTATTGTGATCTCGAAATATTAAAATCAAATTGTATATCGGCCGAAAACCTCTGAAGTCCAAATATGGTCAAATTCTTTTTTTTTTTCACAAATCGATTCTAATGGTCCGTCCCTACTTCGTCTGTAATTTTTATGCAATTCTAGCCCAATTAAAGCGGTGAAAATAGCAAATACTCAAATAAAGCACGATTACACTGCGGGAGGTTTTCTTCAATCATAATTGTTTTAAAATCTTTACAAGCCAACATCAAAATCACAATTTAAATTAAATTTCAATTTATTGCCCAGCCCTAACTTGCAGTGAGATACAATTTAACCCGCAAGTGAATTCAACAAAGAAAAGGAATGTGACACAGCGAACAAAAGAACAATGGAGATTTGTATTTTGTGTTCTTTCTAATTTGTTGTTTCTTACATGATGTTTTTAAAATGACAT
This sequence comes from Filicampus tigris, assembly GCF_054856515.1. NCBI lineage: Eukaryota > Metazoa > Chordata > Actinopteri > Syngnathiformes > Syngnathidae > Filicampus > Filicampus tigris. The sequence continues at coordinate 14,007,002 of NC_141229.1, read as the reverse complement.
GTTTTGTGCTCTTCCATTTGAATCCTGTTGACACATTTCAGTAGCTCTGTTGACCGATCAACACACTCGTGTGACAAAAAACAATCCTTTGGGTTAAATATGCTGTACAATTGTTCTCCCAGTGCCTGCATGGGTTTTATCCATGCAGGTACTCTGTTTTCCCCCCACATTCCAAAGACCTGCGTGGTAGGTTAATTACAGTCCCTAAATTGTTCTTAGGTGTGATGTTGGCTTGTCTATTTGTGCCCTGCAATTGGCTGGCAAACAGTTCAGGGTTAGGTTGGATTCATAGAGAGATTGGTTATCCTCTTGCAGTCACTCGGGATAGGCTCCAGCACACCGGCAAAAGAGAATGGATAAATGGAATAGGGATGGTCATAAATGTCCTTGGATGACTTTGAAGAAAATGACTAATCAATGTATTGATTATTGAGAATTGCACTGAGCAAAATAATGCGGCCAGTGGGAGATGTTCCGTTGCAGAGGTTTGCGCGGTTCATGCTAGCTGACATGTTCTTTTGTGCGCTTGCCATGTTCCCTACCGTGATCGCTAAAATGCAGATGATTGACTTCATATGAAATAAATATGTGAATAATGACAAAAGAGATGATTCCTTTTCCTCATGAAATGATTATGCTCAGCCCCACTACACAACATATTCTGGTACCTCTAAAGCTTTTTACAATGGAAAAAAAAAATCCCATACCAAAGTGATGTCAAAACATGACATATTTGTGTTTCTGTGTGAGTAGTCATATTCTTACAACGTGCAAAATGACCCCCTCTCTTAAATTTAATGACAACAGGGAGTTGCATCACAGATTTGACTCGCATATCTCATTTTTTAATGTCATCCACTGTCAGGCAAGTAACAATAAAACGCAAAAACAAATTTATGCCATGCATGATGGCTGCTCAAACTCAAAAGTTTTATGTAACTTCAGAGCTGTATATTTCCCCCGAACATGGATTGAATTTCAAGGTGCATTCCACTTGAGTGGTGCCACTGGCAATATACAGCTACAAATATGTTCAGCGGAATGTAAAGTTACCTAGGAGCACTTACACAAGTCGACCAATCAGTGCGGTTATAACACGCCTTACAAATGTGCCCCCGCATCAGTCAAATGTAAGTATTGTGTGCGTGCGTGTGCGCGCGTGTGTGTTTGCCTATGTCTGTGATCAGTGCTCACCATCTGTTTCCAGATGTTGTGTAGAGCACAGCCAGACGCTTGGCAGGCCTTCTGACAGGCCTGTGTTCCTTATTGATAGAGGGATCACAGAGGCAGAAGAGTCAGCCATGCTCAGCTCGACCACAATATTGTCCTGTCTGCTGTTATTCATCTCAGTCAGCCAGGGGAGAATGGGAGCTCGGGAGCCAAGTTTAGAGCTGTCAGAAATGGGCCAAATCAGAGTTGAATGGGTTTCAAACATTTGGAACGTAGCATGAGGAATGTTTGATTTGTCATACACATGCAGCCATATTACTGAGGCACAGCTCGATAATTCCTTGCTTTTTTGATTTTGGCTGGGATTTTTAAGAGGCATTTCAATGACTCTGAACCTGCCCTGCCTGGTAAACATCAGCAAGGGCCAACATGTTGGTGGAGTAGTTGGACTACTTCCTGTAATAAGAATCTCTGCATGTTCACTCACATTGCATGTTTTGTTTTGATAGTTTTACCTCATGCTTTAAAAACGTGTAAACTTGTTAAAACACACTTTTGAAAGCATTCCTTAGTGCCCGATTTTCTGTCACGAAATGGGTGACTATCATATCAATTTGAAGGAATGAAAAGACTCACACAGTCCTCCAAGAGGTACAGTGTGCTTGTTTCAAGCTAGTCATGACTCTCAGTTGAAGTTTAAACATTATATATTTATTAGGGATGGGACGAGATCTCGTGCTAGGAGATCTCGCGGGATTAGAACACCATAAGATTTCTCGTCCCTACACAGCACGAGATCTATTTTCTTATGACGGTGTTTTGGAGTCCGGGTGAATATAGCAGACGTCCTAAAAGGAGCTGTCACCGAATGGGAACTTCCGAGGCCAAATCAAGGAGTCGCTGTTGTGACCGACAACGCTCGCAACATGCATGTGGCGATACGTGAGGCTGGCTTTGAGCCACGCGCTAAGTGCTTATCGTGCAGGCAATGAACGCAACGCTAGTGCAGCTGGTCCAAAGTTGGCCGCGTATCATATTTGTTTAGACGTGTCAAGCGTATAGTTTCTTTTTTTCACCGATGCTCAACAGCAGCAGCACTTTTGACGTTTAAATAAAGACAGCTCGAGCTGCCCGCGCACAAACTAATTATGGACGTAATCACGCGCTAGAACAACTCTTTGTACATGATGGCTTGCGATCTAGAGCAGCGGGGTGCCGTATCTGCGGCTCTGAGGAGCCCAGAACTACGACAAAGTGCAGAAATCTTGCCACTGACTCAGTGACATTCCTCTTGTTGATCGACTGAGAAACAAATTACAATACAATACAATTTTATTTATATGGCGCATTTCATAACAGCTAGAGCTGTAACAAAGCACTTTAAAATACAGTAAATAAAAAAAATCAATAAGAGGCAGTGATACATCTATTAATAAATATATCAATACATATATAAAATATAAATAAATAAAGCCAATAAATTAACATAAAACACTATATACAATTGAGTTGCTGCCGCACGAGCACAGTTGGATTTTGTCAAAGTATTCAGTAAGAAGAAAGATCTCAGCTTTAGCTGTTATTGCAGCAATATTTGAGAGCACGTAACAAAAGTGACTCATGTTTGCATTTGCACTTTAGAGCTACATGATTAATTTTCTTGCAGTCTGTTCGATAAAAAACATTTGGAAAACTGAAAAAATTACATTAGGTACTTTTTTATATTCAGAATTTAGCAAAAATCCCATCTCGTCTCGTTCTTGCGGACTCAATCTCGTGAGACATCTCGTCTCGTGGGATTTTTGTCTCGTCCCATCCCTAATATTTAAACATCAACATGTTCATTCCATTTAACAACAATCTGCTAGCAAAATGCCGACATAGAATGCTAAACACCATTGACAGGCTAAGGGAAATTAGCATTGTCAAGTTCTGTGTTTCCTTGACAACAACTCTGCCCAAACTTGACAAAAAGCCAGATGAATTGTTGAAGAACCCAAAGGACAACTCAATTCTTCTTATTCTTTGGTTATTTATTTTCTTGAAGATGGGATTTGGGGTTGAATAAGTTGGAATAAGTTGAACAAGTTGGAATAGGTTGCTAACCTTCAAATTTTAAACAGATGAAGATATACATCAAATAAAGTTCAATTAAGCATTTTTTCAAAGTTCCAATGAAAGAACAATTATCACCAATGCAAAAGTACTTGATTACTTTTAATTCAATGATTTAATTGAAATTGAAATTGACATCATACTCAAGTATTAAGTTCACACAGAGTTTCAATTTAGTATGTTAAAACAGTTTAAATTAGCAAAAGAAAAATGATTCAACTTGTTGTACATTGCACTTCCTAAATCAACCAAAAAGCCGCCT